>NC_060191.1:41198340-41208340 GCF_021184085.1 Oncorhynchus gorbuscha | reverse complement strand
GGCGCTGTACTCCGCCTGTTTAGAATCACACTGGCCGCAGAGTTATGCTGCTGAAATAGGTTCCCTCTTCCCCACTATCTGAAACATAGCCTGGCCTTCCCTGTCCACCTTTGACTGCCTCATAGAGTCCCTGCTAAGACCCTGGAGCTGAAAGCAGGCCAGACCACCAGTAGAGGCCCTCAGCTCCTCCAGGTTGTAGTAGGCCACTTGTATAGACCCTCAGCTCCTCCAGGTTGTAGTAGGCCACAAGTAGAGGCCCTCAGCTCCTCCAGGTTGTAGTAGGCCACTTGTATAGACCCTCAGCTCCTCCAGGTTGTAGTAGGCCACTAGTAGAGGCCCCCAGCTCCTCCAGGTTGTAGTAGGCCACAAGTAGAGGCCCTCAGCTCCTCCATGTTGTAGTAGGCCACTAGTAGAAACCCTCAGCTCCTCCAGGTTGTAGTAGGCCACTAGTAGAGGCCCTCAGCTCATCCGTGTTGTAGTAGGTCACTAGTAGAGGCCCTCAGCTCCTTCATGTTGTAGTAGGTCACTAGTAGAGGCCCTCAGCTCCTCCAGGTTGTAGTAGGCCACTAGTAGAGGCCCTCAGCTCCTCCATGTTGTAGTAGGCTTCTAGTAGAGGCAACTCAGCTCCTCCATGTTGTATTAAGCCACAAGTAGAGGCCCTCAGCTCCTCCATGTTGTAGTAGGCCACAAGTAGAGGGACTCTGGATGCTGACGGTGGTCAGGATAGAGAAGCTTGGTCATGTCTGTCTCTGTCTGGTTTCCCTGGTGATGTGGTATATACTCAGCTCTCCCAGCCTAGCATCCACTAACCCAAAATGGTTATTTTCTAAGCCTTCAAGGGCAAACAGCCGCGGAGTAATGTAATGAGATTTCAGGCAGAAGCAACCAAACCGAAAGCAGCCATTTTCTACAGCTGTCAACTTCTTTTTGAAAGGGGGCGACTTATTCTGATAGCTCGAATGGCAGCACCGGGGTGACTGGTGGGGGAGGGGCTGAATTTGGGAGTGAGGAGGGGGGGTCGAGGTGGATGGGCATGAGTGCAGTGGAGGGAGGGATGTAAGGGGGAGGGGAGAGGGGGGAACCTCCGGGGTCATAGCTGCTGTGCATTTTGAATGTGTTCTTCTCCTTTTACCCCGTTGCATCACCATACCTCTGCAGCCTTTCAGCCCAAGCCTATTTCCAAATCACACACTTAATATTTGAAAAGCTGGGTGTATAGGTTTGCGTGCGTGTGCCGGTCCTTCTGCCTCTCTGCATTTAGGAGTATCTATTATTTTCCCCAGCCAGCTTATCCACGAGGTTCGTCTAAAGGTGAGGATTGATGGGAAACATTGTCTGTGTTGTCATCTTCAAGATTGACACGTATCTGGTGATTACACCGATACTTCCACTACACTTTCCACCGCCATCAAAGCTATGCTGTAGAATGCCAACAGTACAGTAGAACTCCCAGTATGTCAAGAGTATAATACTTCCATACACAGCCACATTTCTAGCCTTGCTCCTCGCGACCCCACGACCCCACCCGTCCAACACCACTCAGCCTCAGTTGAACTGATTTCCCTGCCACCGCCGCCACAGCTAACCTTCGTCCTAAATGTCACGCTATTCCCTATACTGTATAGTGTACTACTTGGCTCTGGTCGAACCCAGTGCACTGTTATGCAATAGGGGATTGGGATATAGTCTAAGTCCCTCGGCCTTGTTCCAGTTCCTCCCTGCTGTGTGTCACATTTGGTTTCTCTGGTATCTAGGCCTCCTCTCATCCCATAGAAAGCACTGGTGGGTGACCATAGGTTGGACTGCCAGGGAGGCAAGGGGGTCACAAAATATCCCTTTTAATGCCCAGCCAGGAACATCTCTAATCCCCAGTGCAGAGGTCGGGTGTGATGGTATTGTATGGAGTGTGAGGTGTAGCCAGTCCCAATATTCTGTCTGGTCTGTTACAATGACATTTTTTATATATTTACTACTGTATGGATGGCAAAGGATTGGATGTACTGTATACAGTATACTGTATGGTTGCGAATCTACAGTTGAAGTCGGAAGTTTACATACACCTTAGCCAAATACATTTAAACTCAGTTTTTCACAATTCCTGACATTTAATCCTAGTAAAAATTCCCTGTCTTAGGTCAGTTAGGATCACCACTTTATTTTAAGAATGTGAAATGTCAGAACAATAGTAGATAGAGAATTATTTATTTCAGCTTTTATTTCTTTCATCACATTCCCAGGGGGTCAGAGGTTTACATACACTCAATTAGTATTTGGTAGCATTGCCTTTACATTGTTTAACTTGGGTCAAACTTTTCGGGTAGCCTTCCACACGCTTCCCACAATAAGTTGGGTGAATTGGCCCATTCCTCCTGACAGAGCTGCTGTAACTGAGTCAGGTTTGTAGGCCTCCTTGCTCTCACACCCTTTTTCAGTTCTGCCCACAAATTTTCTATGGGATTGAGGTCAGGGCTTTGTGATGGCCACTCCAATACCTTGACTTTGTTGTCCTTAAGTCATTTTGCCACAACTTTGGAGGTATGCTTGGGGTCGTTGTCCATTTGGAAGACTCATTTGCGACCAAGCTTTAACTTCCGGACTGATGTCTTGAGGTGTTGCTTCATTATATACTGCAGCAAAGCACCCCCACAACATGATGCTGCCACCCCCGTGCTTCACGGTTGGGATGGTGTTCTTCAGCTTGCAAGCATCCCCCTTTTTCCTCCAAACATAATGATGGTCATTATGGCCAAACAGTTCTATTTTTGTTTCGTCAGACCAGAGGACATTTCTCCAAAAAGTATGCTATTTGTCCCCATGTGCAGTTGCAAACTGCAGTCTGTTTTTTTTTCTGGCGCTTTTGGAGCAGTGGCTTCTGGAGCAGTGGCTTCTTCCTTGCTGAGCGGCCTTTTAGGTTATGTCGAAATATAGGACTCGTTTTACTGTGGATATAGATACTTTTGTACCTGTTTCCTCGAGCATCTTCACAAGGTCCTTTGCTGTTGTTCTGGGATTGATTTGCACTTTTCGCACCAAAGTACATTCATCTCTAGGAGACAGAACGCGTCTCCTTCCTGAGCGTTATGACGGCTGTGTGGTCCCATGGTTTTCATACTTGCATACTATTGTTTGTACAGATGAATGTGGTACCTTCAGGCATTTGGAAATTGCTCCCAAGGGTGAACCAGACTTGTGGAGGTCTACAATAATGTTTCTGAGATCTTGGCTGATTTCTTTTGATTTTCCTATGATGTCAAGCAAAGAGGCACTGAGTTTGAAGGTAGGTCTTGAAATACATCCACAGGTACACCTCCAATTTACTCAAAGGATGTCAATTAGCCTATCAGAAGCTTCTAAAGCATGATTTTCTGGAATTTTCCAAGCTGTTTAAAGGCAAGTCAACTTAGTGTATGTAAACTTCTGACTCACCGGAATTGTGATACAGTGAATTATGAAATAATCTGTCAGTAAACAATTTTTGGAAAAATTACTTAATAGAAAATTACAAAATAGATGTCCTAACCGACTGTGGTTGAAAAACTAGTTTTAATGACTCCAACCTAAGTGTATGTAAACTTCCGACTTCAACTGTATGTATTAACAGTATACTCTATAGCTGCAATTTTATATATTGTACAGGTGTAGGATCTTAATTTGATCACTCTTTTGTTGCTGAGAATTATAGACAAGTTTCGTGATTTACATACATTCACTGAAAACCCTCACGTACACACGGTTATATTAACAGTATTGCACCTTTCATGTCGCCTCATTTTAACCGGTTAATAGCCTAACCACCAATCAAGCAACATTCTGGATTTACACGTTCAAATCCTGTTGTTGAAGGATGATTTTGCTGCAACAATATAGGTCAAATTAAGATCCTACATCTGTATAGTATACTGTATGGATAATGAGCCTATGTTCTACAGTACATATACTGTGATCTTATATGCTTTCTACTGTCAAATGTATGGTCGTGATCCTATATACTGTGTAGTCTATGAACAATATGCTTTATGTCTGCCATGGCTGGCAACCTTGGTGTTGTGACTGTGTTAGAGAAGCACCGGGAATGAAATAGGATGATGAGGAGGAGGAGGAGGAGAGGAGAAGAGGAAGGCAATGACTCACAGTGTCCCTCTATCTCTCTGTTCACAGGCAATCTGGAGGAACAGTCATTAAGAACAGGTAGGGAGGGAGGGGAGGAGGGAGGGGGGAGGAGGGAGGGAGGGGGGGGAGGGGGGAGGGAGGGAGGGAGGGAGGGGGAGAGGGGGGGAGGGGGGGAGGAGGGAAGGGAGGAGGGAGGGGGAGGGGGGGGGGAGCGGGGGGAGGGGGAGGGGGGGGGAGGGAGGAGGGAGGGAGGGGGAGGAGGGAAGGAGGGAAGGAGGAGGGAGGGAGGGGGGAATGGGGGGGTGCACAAGATAACAAACTAAATAAACTTTACAGGATACACTCTGACCCACGTTCACATCTACTACATAGACTTGCATTCATGTACAGTACAGATATACACATATTACTCTAGCACCAAGTACCCACACGTATAACTATACACACACACACACAGACATGATGTGATGTCTGGGAGAGAACAGTCTATTCTACCTCATCTGGCGATGCTTATAGCCTCTCTGTCCACACATTCAGAGCACTGTCTCACAGTTCATCTGTCGCTACATCCACTGTGTGTGCGCGTGCGTGCGTGCCTGCGTGTGTCACTACTGATGCGTCTCTACATGCCCTGGCACAACACATCCCAGGCCCTCTGAGAAAACCACGACCAGACACACAGAGAGAGACCGAGGAATGATACTGTACTTTGGCAAAACATGTATTTTCTCACTGTAGAGTGGGCATTATGCAATGTTGATCTGCGGGTCCTCAAATGACCTAGGTTAACAGGGCTCTCTCTCTTGCCTCCCTGTACCCGCTGTGTGCCAGTCTGGGCGAGGAGTTCTACAGAGAGGCCATCGAGCACTGCCGCAGCTACAATGCCCGCCTGTGTGCTGAGCGCTCCATGCGCCTGCCCTTCCTGGACTCCCAGACCGGCGTGGCACAGAGCAACTGCTACATCTGGATGGAGAAGAACCACCGCGGCCCAGGTGTGTGGGTGTGTGTGTGTGTGTGTTCCAATGCATGCAGCCCTGTAATAAAACACAGGGTAAGAGGCAGCATGAAGAGGTATGAGGCCTGGGGTAGGGAGGTCTGGAACACATCTTTGGTTCTCCTCTGCTCTCAGCCCTTTGTCCTCGATGTTGTTCCTCCCTCTCCTCCCTCTCTCTTCCTTTCTCTCTCCCCCCTCTCTCACACCCCTGTATAGTATCAGTGTGTCTGTGTGTTTCACAGGAGGTTGGTGGCACCTTATTAGAGGAGGACGGCTTTGTGGTAATGGCTGGAGCCCTAATCAGCAGAACGGTATCAAAATACATTAAACACATGGTTACCACGGTTACCAGGTGTTTGATGCCATTCCATTTGCGCCGTTCCAGACGTTAGTATGAGCCGTCCTCCCCTCAGCAGCCTCCACTGGTGTGTGTGTGTGTGCGTGTGTACAGTATGCCTGAGTTTTGAGTTAGTTGTGTGTTTGAGTGAGACTGTGTTGTTTTTATTGACATAAAAGGCCGATAGAGGTATTGCTTTGTCAAGCAAATAAACCTCAACCGAAGAATTATGTTTGCACAAAAAAACAAACCTATTTTTGAAGTGGATATAAAATGTTATTCACCTACAGAATCATTGCAAGTAGACAACATCATGGCCTTAACGCCTTCAGCATAGCTGTGTCTGCTTTTCACATGACTTCATTCCTCTGGCGTTGTTTGGCCCCCAGGTTTGGCCCCAGGACAGCTGTATACTTACCCTGCCCGCTGCTGGCGCAAGAAGAGACGGTTAAACATTCTGGAGGACCCGCGCCTCGGACCCATTGAGTTTAAGATCGGTAGGAGACAGACAGGAAAACCTGGAATGGAGGATGAGGAGGATGGGGGGGGGCAGAGGAGGCTGGTGGCACCTTAATTAGGGAGGACTGCCTCATGGTCATGGCTGGAGTGGGATATGTGGAATGGTATCAAATACATCGGTGGTTTCCAGGTGTTTGATTCCATTCCATCCGCTCCGTTCCAGACAGTGTTAGGAGCTGTTGTGTTAGTCTGTCAGGGCAAAGTGATAGCTGGGGATGAAGTCTAACATGTATTAGCAGGGGGAGTGTTACTGTTATGTGTGTATTGGTGGGGGGATACTAACGTACGGTATGGTGTGTGTGTGTGTGTGTGTTCAGACTACGAGGCGTCTCTGAAGAAGGAAGGGGGCTTGCCGGAGGGGCCGGTGTTGGAATCACTGCTCAGTGGAGAGACTCTGGACAAGAAGGTGGAGGCGAAGGAAGAGGAACCTATGAGCGAGTGCCAGGTAAGAGGAGCTTAGAATCACTCATGGTGGCCTGCACACACACACACGTGCGCAAGTTCCAGTCTCCATCTCTTATGCTCTCTCCGAGCCTGCTGACATGTTCCTCTACATCTTCACCTTGGAGTTGCTGTGTAGTTTCTTTCTTCCATTTACATTACATTTAAGTCATTTAGCAGACGCTCTTATCCAGAGCGACTTACAAATTGGTGCATTCACCTTATGACATCCAGTGGAACAGCCACTTTACAATAGTGCATCTACATATTTTAAGGGGGGGTGAGAAGGATTACTTTATCCTATCCTAGGTATTCCTTAAAGAGGTGGGGTTTCAGGTGTCTCCGGAAGGTGGTGATTGACTCCGCTGTCCTGGCGTCGTGAGGGAGTTTGTTCCACCATTGGGGAGCCAGAGCAGCAGCTACAATGCCCGCCTGTGTGCTGAGCGCTCCATGCGCCTGCCCTTCCTGGAACAGTTTTGACTGGGCTGAGCGGGAACTGTACTAAAACTCAGTGGTAGGGAGGCGAGCAGGCCAGAGGTGGATGAACGCAGTGCCATTATTTGGGTGTAGGGCCTGATCAGAGCCTGGAGGTACTGAGGTGCCGTTCCCCCCCTCACAGCTCCGTAGGCAAGCACCATGGTCTTGTAGCGGATGCAGAGCTTCAACTGGAAGCCAGTGGAGAGAGCGGAGGAGCGGGGTGACGTGAGAGAACTTGGGAAGGTTGAACACCAGACGGGCTGTGGCGTTCTGGATGAGTTGTGGGGTTTAATGGCACAGGCAGGGAGCCCAGCCAACAGCGAGTTGCAGTAATCCAGACGGGAGATGACAAGTGCCTGGATTAGGACCTGTGCCGCTTCCTGTGTGAGGCAGGGTCGTACTCTGCGGATGTTGTAGAGCATGAACCTACAGGAACGGGCCACCGCCTTGATGTTAGTTGAGAACGACAGGGTGTTGTCCAGGATCACGCCAAGGTTCTTAGCGCTCTGGGAGGAGGACACAATGGAGTTGTCAACCGTGATGGCGAGATTATGGAACGGGCAGTCCTTCCCCGGGAGGAAGAGCAGCTCCGTCTTGTGGAAGTTCAGCTTGAGGTGGTGATCCGTCATCCACACTGATATGTCTGCCAGACATGCAGAGATGCGATTCGCCACCTGGTCATCCTTGTGTCGTCTGCATAGCAATGATAGGAGAGACCATGTGAGGTTATGACAGAGCCAAGTGACTTGGTGTATAGCGAGAATAGGAGAGGGCCTAAAACAGAGCCTTCTTCCCTCTGTGTAGTTTCTTTCTCCCCTCTCACTCTCACTCTTTATGCCTCTTGCTCCCTTTCTCTCCTCTCTCTCTCCTCCCTCCTCTCTCTCCTCTCTCCTCCCTCCTCTCTCTCCTTTCTCCTCTCTCCTCTCTCTCCTCTCTCCTCTTTCTCCTGTCTCCTCTCTCTCCCCCCTCTCTTCTTTCTCTCCTCTCTCTCTCCTCTCTCTCCTCCCTATCTCTTCTTTCTCTCCTCTCTCTCTCCTCTCTCTCTTTCCTCTCTCCTTTCTCCTCTCTCCTCTTTTTTCTTTCTCCTTTCTCTTTTCTCTTTCTCCTCTCTCTTCTCTCTCTCTCTCTCTCCCTCTCTCTTCTCTCTCTCTCTCTCTCTCTCTCTCCCTCCCTCCCTCCCTCTTCTCTCTCTCTCTCTCTCTCTCTCTCCTCTCGCTTCTCTCTCTCCCTCTCTCTCTCTCCCCTCTCTGCTCTCTCTCCTCTCTCCCTCTCCCTCTCTCCTCTCTCTCTCCTCTCTCTCTCTTTCCTCTCGCCTTTCTCCTCTCTCCTCTCTCTCCTCTCTTCTCTTTCTCCTTTCTCCTCTATCCACTCTCTCCCTCTCTCGCTCTCTCTCTCTCCACTCTCCACTCTCCACTCTCCACTCTCTTCTCTCTCTCCCTCTCTCTCTCTCTCCCTCTCCCTCTCTCGCTCTCTCTCTTCTCTCTCTCTCTCCCTCCCTCTTCACTCTCTCTCGCTCTCTCTCTCTCCACTCTCCACTCTCCACTCTCCCTCTCCCTCTCCCTCTCCCTCTCCCTCTCCCTCTCCCTCTCCCTCTCCCTCTCCCTCTCCCTCTCCCTCTCCCTCTCCCTCTCCCTCTCCCTCTCCCTCTCCCTCTCCCTCTCATGGCTCCGTCTGTAGTATCAGTGACTCTGGTTGGCAGTGACACATCCCCTGCATCCATGACACTCCCCCACTGGCACAGTTCCTCTCCTCCTCCCCAGATGAAGTGTGTATTTTGGACAGAGACTGTATGAGTGTGTGTTTAGGAGGGAGAGAGAGAGCGCTGATGTGTGTGTTTCTGAATCTGTGTGTGCCTGCTTCCTCTTCCGGATGAGCTGTCATCTCCTCTGTGAGCTCCGTGTCTCCAGTCCCTACCTCACCTGCTCCAGACGTCTTCCTTCCCTAAGGTCGACAATTAGCGCTTCAATAAATGGCCCACACAGCAAGCCCGGGGCTCCGTTGGGGCTAGGCCTCTGACCCTGGGCCTTGCCTAGCACCTGTACCCAGCAGGAAGCTAACAGAGGAGGGCTTTGGTTTCCTCCTCCATTACAGCTTCTCTGGTCCTTGCCTAGCTCCTGTACCCAGCAGGAAGCTAACAGAGGAGGGCTTTGGTTTCCTCCTCCATTACAGCTTCTCTGGGCCTTGCCTAGCTCCTGTACCCAGCAGGAGGCTAACAGAGGAGGGCTTTGGTTTCCTCCTCCATTACAGCTTCTCTCCATATGCTCATTTTAGAGTTTGTTCTTTTGTCACTTGTGACACTTGTTTTTTTGTCACCTCTCTTTGTTATTTGTCAAGGATACTTTCACAGGCCCATGTGTTGTACTTTCTATTTGCAGAATATGTTGATACTTTTTGCCAATGAGAGGAAGTGTTTCTTTCACTCCTACATGAACAACAGCATAGTGTTCTCCTGGTCACTAGTAGTTTAAGAGGGAGGGGGAGGAGGGGTTGTGTTAAAAGGAGGGGAGGCCACCCTTACTGGTCTAATTTATTGATTGTCCTCTGGACTTACTGTCTCTGTGTCTTTCTCTGTCTCTGTGTCTCTCTCTGTCTCTGTGTCTCTCAATTCAATTTTCAATTCAATTCAATTCAATTCAAGGGGCTTTGTTGGCATGGGAAACGTGTGTTAACATTGCCAAAGCAAGTGAGGTAGATAATAGATAATATTATTATTATTATTATTATATTATATATTATTATTATATTATTATAATAGATAAAGTGAAATAAACAATAAAAATGAACAGTAAACATCACACATACAGAAGTTTCAAAACAATAAAGACATTACAAATGTCATATTATATATACAGTGTTTTAACACTGAACAAATGGTAAAGGACACAAGATAAAATAAATAAGCAGAAATATGGGTTGTATTTACAATGGTGTGTGTTCTTCACTGGTTGCCCTTTTCTCGTGGCAACAGGTCACAAATCTTGCTGCTGTGATGGCACACTGTGGAATTTCACCCAGTAGATATGGGAGTTTTTCTAAATTGGATTTGTTTTCGAATTCTTTGTGGATCTGTGTAATCTGAGGGAAATATGTGTCTCTAATATGGTCATACATTGGGCAGGAGG
>NC_060191.1:41160840-41193340 GCF_021184085.1 Oncorhynchus gorbuscha | reverse complement strand
CTGGCTGCTGCACTATGTCATGTGTTACAGCGGGCTCTACGCTCTAACCTGAGGCTGGCTGCTGCACTATGTCATGTGTTTCAGCGGGCTCTACTCTGAGGCTGGCTGCTACACTATGTCATGTACCCTCCGCTCTCATGTCATGTCAGAGTAACCCACGCTGGACGCAGTATCCTACAGAATGTTCAATGTAGTAGCATTTCTGTCTGTCTGCATGTCTGTGATGCTGTTTGTCTAGCCCGGCCCTGAATTGGACGGTGTTAATTGGCTGTGCAGGGACATTGAGAGGAAGTGTGTCGGGAGGGGGGGGGGCTTTTTGTTCCCCTCTCTCCCCCGGCCCGTTCCATGTCCGAGGTTGGTCATTTACACTGAGCACGTCTGCATCCCAAATGGCACTTTGTAGGGAATAGGGTGTCATTTGGGACGCGAGCAGAAACACAGCTGTAGTCGTCCCCACATCAATGTCCTTGTAGAAAATACCCATTTACCTCCTGGAGTTAGTTGGCTGAGTGCTGGTTTAGATTGGCCTGTCTTAGTGGATTGTCCGTCACTGGGTCCTGGTGCTGAGGCTTGTGTGTTCTGTGTTGTGTCGTGTGTGTGCTGCAGTTTCAGGACGCTGCAGGGTGAAAGAGAAGACATTGGTTGCATTTGAGAGGTTTATTATCCTCCTCTCTTCTCCTCCTGCTGCACTCACACACGCACTCACACACGCACTCACACACGCACTCACACACGCACGCACTCACACACGCACGCACGCACGCACGCACTCACACACGCACTCACACACGCACTCACACACGCACTCACACACGCACTCACACACGCACTCACACACGCACTCACACGCGCACGCACTCACGCACGCACGCACACACGCACACACGCACGCACTCACACACGCACGCACGCACTCACTCACATACGCACGCACTCACACACGCACGCACTCACACACGCACGCACGCACGCACTCACTCACATACTCACACACGCACGCACTCACTCACTCACACACGCACGCACTCACACATGCACGCACGCACGCACTCACACACTCACACACGCACGCACACACGCACTCACTCACATACTCACGCACGCACGCACGCACTCACTCACTCACACACTCGCACACGCACGCACGCACTCACACGCACGCACGCACGCACTCACACATGCACGCACTCACACACTCACACACGCACGAACGCACGCACTCACTCACATACTCACACACGCACGCACGCACTCACTCACACACTCACACACGCACACACGCACTCACACATGCACGCACGCACGCACTCACTCACACACTCGCACACGCACGCACGCACTCACACATGCACGCACGCACGCACTCACTCACACACTCACACACGCACGCACCTACTCACACATGCACGCACGCACTCACACACTCACACACGCACGCACACACTCACTCACATACTCACACACGCATGCACACACGCACTCACTCACACACTCGCACACGCACGCACGCACTCACACACGCACGCACGCACTCACACACGCACGCACGCACGCACTCACTCACATACTCACACACTCACACACGCACGCACGCACTCACTCACACACTCACGCACGCACGCACACACTCACACACTCAAACACGCACGCACATACGCACACACTCACACACTCACTCACACACACACACACACACACACTCACCAATACATGCACAAAACTCAATCCTCTTGTGAAATGAAAATAGAAGCCTATTGTTTGTGTGGGTGTTTCCATCTTATGGTTTTCCCAATATGCTAAGTGTCAAGTTGCAGATGCACCCCCTCCTTTATATTACACCATATATAATGATATTACTATGAATGGTTATAATGAAACTGGTCCATACATTATTCATGTAATATTCTCCCCAAAATGTGGCTAGACTAGAGTCTGTAAGCCTGGTTCAGGCAAAGTTAAAGAAACACTCCACCCAAAAAACTATCTTTTAGTATTTGTTGCATTAGTACATTGTTGATATAGTCCCAGAATGTTTTGCATGTCCGCAATCAAGTTTTCAAGACATATTTTGAAATGCAGACCTTTCAGAATGCAGAAACCCAAATGGAGTAGAAGATTAGCTGAAATCCAAAGTCTCTTTCTGCTTTTTTAAAATGTAGTTATTTTACCCCCATCATCCTCTCCCTCTTCTCACTGACTCTCTCCCTCTCTCCGTTTCCCATCAGTTTGATGAATGACAGATTATTCTACAAGGAGATGAGATTCTCTCTCTCTCTCTCTCTCTCTCTCTCTCTCTCTCTCTCTCTCTCTCTCTCTCTCTCTCTCTCTCTCTCTCTCTCTCTCTCTCTCTCTCTCTCTCTCTCTCTCTCTCTCTCTCACAGTTCACCATGCCTTCTTTCCTCTCCCTCTTCTCTCTCTCTCTCTCTCTCTCTCTCTCTCTCTCTCTCACGGTTCACCATGCTTTCTTTCCTCTCTCTCTCTCTCTCTCACGGTTCACCATGCTTTCTTTCCTCTCTCTCTCTCTCTCTCTCCTCTCTCTCTCTCTCTCTCTCTCTCTCTCTCTCTCTCTCTCTCTCTCTCTCTCTCTCTCTCTCTCTCTCTCTCTCTCTCTCTCTCTCTCTCTCTCTCCCTCTCTTTCTCTCTCATGATTCACCATGCCTTCTTTCCTCTCCCTCTTCTCTCTGACTCTCTCTCTCTCTCTCACGGTTCACCATGCCTTCTTTCCTCTCCCTCTTCTCTCTGACTCTCTCTCTCTCTCTCTCTCACGGTTCATCATGCTTTCTTTCCTCTCCCTCTTCTCTCTGACTCTCTCTCTCACTCACGGTTCACCATTTCTCCTTTCCTCTCCCTCTCCTCTCTGACTCTCTCTCTCTCTCTGTCACAGTTCACCATGCATTCTTTCCTCTCCCTCTTCTCTCTCTCTCTCTCTCTCTCACGGTTCACCATGCCTTCCACCCTCTCCCTCTCCTCTCTGACTCTCTCTCTCTCTCTCTCTCTCTCTCTCTCTCTCTCTCTCTCTCTCTCTCTCTCTCTCTCTCTCTCTCTCTCTCTCTCACGGTTCACCATGCCTACTTTCCTCTCCCTCTTCTCTCTGACTCTCTCTCTCTCTCTCTCTCTCTCTCTCTCACGGTTCACCATGCCTTCCACCCTCTCCCTCTCCTCTCTGACTCTCTCTCTCTCTCTCTCTCTCTCTCTCTCTCTCTCTCTCTCTCTCTCTCTCTCTCTCTCTCTCTCTCTCTCTCACGGTTCACCATGCCTTCCACCCTCTCCCTCTCCTCTCTGACTCTCTCTCTCTCTCTCTCTCTCTCTCTCTCTCTCTCTCTCTCTCTCTCTCTCTCTCTCTCTCTCTCTCTCTCTCTCTCACGGTTCACCATGCCTACTTTCCTCTCCCTCTTCTCTCTGACTCTCTCTCTCACGGTTCACCATGCCTTCTTTCCTCTCCCTCTTCTCTCTGACTCTCTCTCTCTCTCTCTCTCTCACGGTTCACCATGCTTTCTTTCCTCTCCCTCTTCTCTCTGACTCTCTCTGACTCTCTCCATTTATTTCTCTCTGCTTTTGTCTTGTGATTTATCCATCGCTTGTTTTTTTCCTTCATTTTCTTTCTATATTTATTTCCATTGCAGGATTTGAAGCCGATTGTTCAATTGAACTGCAGCATAGAAATTCTTGGCTGCCTCTCGATTTTATTTTTCTTCATGAAGTGACAGAGGCAGGGGGTGGGGGTGGGGGCTGGTTTTGGGCATTGATGTGATGGGGGATTGAGGAGGGGAGAGGGGGGGGGGTGTTTACTTTAGAGGTCGGCCCTCTGGTGTGCACCTGAAAATTGGTTTTGTGAGCAGAAAGAGTCAAGCCAGTTCTCGTTAAGTCCTCTCCCCAAAACAGAATTGAGATTCCGAGTCTGGTTTATCTGGACGGACAGACGGTCGGAGGAGTGAGAGCAGGAGGGGGGGATGGAGGGAGGGAGGGGGGGATGGAGGGATGGAGAGGTGTAACATGTAATTGAGCCCTTTGAAGGTCAGCGTCCTTTTGTTCCTGTTTTTCTTTTTTAATATATTTATTTATTTTAAATTCTTTCCCAGTTTCACCTCGCTCACAAAATGGCTTCGCTCACCTTGCTCCGCCACTGTGAGAAGGAATCCTTGTGATCAGCTATAAGGACTAAATGAATTATGTATCAAACCTAAAATGGCGTCCTGGCTGTCTCTGTTCTCTTTCTCTTTTTCTCGCTCTCTCTGTCTGTCTGTGGGGTAGAATACTATATGTGGAATGAGATCTATGGAGTCTGGTGGTTGGTTCTGTTCCAGCATATTCACATGTGATGAAAGTCATGCAGTAAGAGAGAGCGAGTGGTCTTTTTAATGAGAGTCTAGTGACAGTGACAGTGGAGGGCCTGTGTCACTGTGTCATTGTCGGGACCTCGAACGTTCAGGCAGCTTCACAGAAACTATAGAAGCTCCAGTCTAGAGCGCCCAGTTCAATTGTATGTAGTTGTTGCAATATTTTGTGAGTGGTCAACATATACTATCATCCAAAATGGACAAGTTGAATTAGTTTGCCATATTAAATGATTTTATAATGTGCTAATGTGGACAATTTGTTTTACTGCCTTACACAAACTTGCATTTACAATTGAGTGATTTTGACCTCAGATTGTTGATGTTAATATAACAGTTTATGGTCATCAAGATAAAACTAAATACATTTCTTTAAACAGATAACAATACTGAACAAATATATAAACACAACATGTAAAGTGTTGGTGCCATGTTTCATGAGCTGAAATAATAAGATCCCATATCTTTTCCATTCGCACAAAAAGCTTATTTCTCTCACATTTTGTGCACAAATGTAACATCCTTGTTAGTGAGCATTTCTCCTTTACCAAGATAATCCATCCACCTGACAGGTGTGGCATATCAAGAAGCTGATTAAACAGCATGATCATTACACAGGTGCACCTTGTGCCGGGGACCATACACGGCTACTCTAAAATGTGCAGTTCTATCACAAAACAATGCCACAGATGTCTCAAGTTTTGAGGGAGCGTGCAATTGACATGCTGACTGCCGGAATGTCCACCAGAGGTGTTGCCAGATAATTGAATGTTCATTTCTCTACCATAATTTGTAAGTCGCTCTGGATAAGAGCGTCTGCTAAATGACTTAAATGTAAATGTAATGTAAATAAGCCGCATCCAATGTCATTTTAGAAAATTTGGCAGTACATCCAACCGGCCTGACAACCGCAGTCCACGTGTAATCACGCCATCCCAGGACCTCCACATCCGGCTTCTTCACCTGCGGGATCATCTGAGACCAGCCACCTGGACAGTTGATGAAGCTAAAGAGTATTTCTGTCTATAATAAAGTCCTTTTGTAGGGAAAAACTCATTTTGATTGGCTGCACTCCTGCCCAGTCATGTGAAATCCATAGATTAGGGCCTAATGAATTTATTCCAATTGACTGATTTCCTCATACGAACTGTAACTCAGTAAAATCTTTGAAATTGTTGCATGTTGCGTTTTATGTTTTTGTTCAGTATATATTTGGTTTGGTACCATTGATTAACTCGTCCACCTGTCCATCTCTTTATAAAATCCGCCGGCCACAAACAAATACGTGGATTTGACATTCAAGCGATCACTCAAAGAGTCTATTTAGACCCATGGAGAGATGATTCAGTGAGATTTTCCAGTCCAAAAAGTGTTGTATTTCCCTCTGTGTATTGGCCAGCTACTGTAAACATTGTCCCACAAGGAAGTGAGTTGATAAAAACGGGTTCACATCCATCGACAGGTATATCTAGTATACCCAGAGCACAAATGACACATGTAGTGGCAGTGAATTGTCCCAGTACCATTGATTTCCATACAATATTGACGTGAGTGATTCATCTGCGCAGTGATTACAGTAGAACAAGCTAATTTTAGTCTGGAATGACCGCTTGGTAAATTTGATGCGTGAGAAGGTAAGGTACTAATTTAGCAATTTACAAGTTATCTGAACAAGTGTGTGTGTGTGTGTGTGTGTGTGTGTGTGTGTGTGTGTGTGTGTGTGTGTGTGTGTGTGTGTGTGTGTGTGTGTGTGTGTGTGTGTGTGTGTGTGTGTGTGTGTGTGTGTGTGTGTGTGTGTGTGTGTGTGTGTGGGGAGTAATTGTATGTATGTATTAGTCTTGAACATATCACAACTTTTTTCAGCATATTGATTATGAATTTATTTTGACTTTTAAAACTGCAGTTTTGACACTTGGAATTGGAAGTTTACATACACCTTTACATACAGCCAAAGACATTTAAACTCAGTTTTTCACAATTCCTGACATGTAATCCTAGTAAAAATTCCCTGTCTTAGGTCAGTTAGGATCACCACTTTATTTTAAGAATGTGAAATGTCAGAATAATAATAGAGATAATGATTTATTTCAGCTTTTATTTCTTTCATCACATTCCCAGTGGGTCAGAAGTTTACATACAATCAATTAGTATTTGGTAGCATTGCTTTTAAATGGTTTAACTTAGGTCAAATGTTTCAGGTAGCCTTCCACAAGCTTCCCACAATAAGTTGGGTGAATTTTGGCCCATTCCTCCTGACAGCGCTGGTGTAACTGAGTCAGGTTTGCAGGCTTCCTTGCTCACACACACTTTTAAGTTCTGCCCACACATTTTCTATGGGATTGAGGTCAGGTATTACTGATGGCCACTCCAATACCTTGACTTTGTTGTCCTTAAGCCATTTTGCCACAACTTTGGAAGTATGCTTGGGGTTATTGTCCATTTGGAAGACCCATTTGCGACCAAGCTTTAACTTCCTGACTGATGTCTTGAGATGTTGCTTCAATATATCCATGTACTTTTCCTACTTCATGATGCCATCTATTTTGTGAAGTGCACCAGTCCCTCCTGCAGCAAAGCACCCCCACAACATGATGCTGCCACCCCCGTGTTTCACGGTTGGGATGGTGTTCTTTGGCTTCCAAGCATCCCCCTTTTCCTCCAAACATAACGATGGTCATTATGGCCAAACAGTTCTATTTTTGTTTCCTCAGACCAGAGGACATTTCTCAAAAAAGTACCATCTTTATCCCCATGTGCAGTTGCAAACCGTAGTCTGGCTTTTTTATGGCGATTTTGGAGCAGTGGCTTCTTCCCTGCTGAGCGGCCTTTCAGGTTATGTCGATATAGGACTCGTTTTACTGTGGATATAGATACTTTTGTACCTGTTTCCTCCAGCATCTTCACAAGGTCCTTTGCTGTTGTTCTGGAATTGATTTGCACTTTTTGCACCAAAGTACGTTCATCTCTAGGACACAGAACGCGTCTCCTTCCTGAGCGGTATGACGGCTGCGTGGTCCCATGGTGTTTATACTTGCGTACTATTGTTTCTACAGATGAACGTGGTACCTTCAGGCGTTTGGAAATTGCTCCCAAGGATGAACCAGACTTGTGGAGGTCTACATTTTTCTTCTGAGGTCTTGGCTGATTTCTTTAAATTATCCCATGATGTCAAGCAAAGAGGCACTGAGTTTGAAGGTAGGCCTTGAAATACATGCACAGTTAAACCTCCAATTGACTCAAATTATGTCAATTAGCGTATCAGAAGCTTCTAAAGCCATGACATGATTTTCTGGAATTTTCCAAGCTGTTTAAAGGCACAGTCAACTTAGTGTATGTAAACTTCTGACCCACTGGAATTGTGATACAGTGAATTATAAGTGAAATAATCTGTCTGTAAACAATTGTTGGAAAAAATTACTTGTATCATGCACAAAGTAGATGTCCTAACCGACTTGCCAAAACTATAGTTTGTTAACAAGAAATGTGTGGAGTGGTTGAAAAACAAGTTTTAATGACTCCAACCTAAGTGTATGTAAACTTCCCACTTCAACTGTATAAAAAACAGGAAGCAGCAACAGTATAATTTTCAACTAATGTTTGAGGAATCTATAATCGTACTTTTAACATTTTTTTCCGACATTAATCAACTTAATCAGGTAAAAACTACTGAATGAACCCAAAAACTTGCTCTGATTTATTGATTTTGATGCTATAAGTGAAATACTGAAAAATGAGTTTGTCCTGGCTAGTCATTGTGTCCGTACTGTAGCAGACAGGTACAGGACATGGTAGCCTATAGAGGAGACTGAGTAGTGATGCAGACTGAGAGAGGACATGGGTGGTGGGGGCAGGGCAGTACCGTCAGGAACATACAAAACACACCACCTGAACACACTACATGATCAGCATAGGCAGTCCCAGTTGCTCAGTCCTTTGCTTGCTGTAAACGGGTCTGGGACTTTGTCTACCAGATTGCCCCACCTTGGTAAGGAATGCCTCTTATTAGAGCGAAGACCATTCTGGGCTTTACCAAGTTACTTCCTCAACCTCGACCACCACCTTTAGCTGTAATTCTGGTCTGGTTTCCTCCTGAACTTTCCACATGCTGGTACCAGTGCTGGTACAGTAGCTTCCTACATAGCCAGACCAGCTCACGCTGCCTGCCGCCCCGCCACTGCACTGCCTCCTCTACTGCAACAAAGCAGGAAGAGAAAACGGCTGTTGCCTAGCAATTCGGTTGCTATAGTGACAGGCCGGGTTCCCTCCTAAAGAGTATGTTGTTATGTACATTGAGTAGGGAGGGGAAGAGGGGAGGGAGTGAAATTTGGCTTTGGAGGGGTTGAAACGGATGGGGGCAGAGGAGTTCATTAAATGCAACAGAAAGAAGAAAGCGAGAGAGAGAGAGTGAAAGAAGGAGAGTGAGAGTAAAGAATTCTCTTTATGATTTATCATATATATTACCCCAGACAGGGAGAAGGCAGGCTGATATTGCACTGCTTCATTTGGTATTCTGTATTAACAGAGGAGAGGCTTGCCGGGTTAGGATTGGATCCTCAGTCATTTGGCCATCTTAGAATAACCCCCCCATCCTGCTCATGAAAACATGTCTGTCTGTCGGAGCCTAGACACACACACACACAAACAAACAACCTATATCTTACTAGGATATCTTATATGTACTGTACTGTATACCTATGTTGCTGTCTAAATTCCAGCGTTTCCTCAGTATTGATTGGGCGGGTCAGACAATGGGACCTAACTGCGGCTAAGAGTCTGAGTTTAGGGGCTTTTTAAACAGGATTTTGCATTGTAGAATAATAGTGAAGACATCAAAACTATGACCAAAAAAGTGTTAAACAAATCAAAATATATCTTATATTTGAGATTCTTCAAAGTAGCCACCCTTTGCCTTGATGATAGCTTTGCACACTCTTGGCATTCTCTCAACCAGCTTCACCTGGCATGCTTTTCCAACAGTCTTGAAGGAGTTCCCACATATGCTGAGCACTTGTTGACTGCTTTTCTTTCACTCTGCGGTCCAACTCACCCAAAACCATCTCAATTGAGTTGAGGTCGGGTGATTGTGGAGGCCAGGTCAACCGATGCAGCACTCTATCACTCTCCTTCTTGGTCAAACAGCCCTTACACAGTCTGGAGGTGTGTTTTGGGTCATTGTCCTGTTGAAAAACAAATGATAGTCCCACTAAGCACAAACCAGATGGGATGGCGTATCACTGTAGAATGCTATGGTAGTCATGCTGGTTAAGTGTGCCTTGAATTCTAAATAAATCACTGATAGTGTCACCAGCAAAGCACACATCATATAATCACACCACCTCCTCCATGCTTCACGGTGGTAACCACACATGCAGAAAATAGGTCAAATAAAGAAACACCCTTGAATGAGAAGGTGTGTACAAACTTTTGACTGGTACTGCGTATATATATAAATAAATACATGTGTATGTACTGTTTGTGTATTTGCTACAGACAGAGTGAGCCTCTTATGCTGCCAATTTATTTAAAATAAAATAAAATTGACCCTTTATTTAACTTGGCAAGTCAGTTAAGAACAAATTCTTATCTACAATGACAGCCTAGGAACGGTGGGTTAACTGCCTTGTTCAGGGGCAGAACGACAGATTTTTACCTTGTCATCTCAGGGATTCGATCTTGCAACCTTTCGGTTACTAGTCCAACGCTCTAACCACTAGGCTACCTGCCGCCCCATAGTGTGCGCAGGTCAGTGTGATTACAGTGCAGCCAAAGATCAAGTTTTATTATGCACCAAAATCTCCACCGTCCTCTCGCTTTGCAATGTCATTCTGTTTCAGACCCACAATGCACTGGGACTTACGCAACCTACTGACTGGACAGGGAAGAGAAACGAGCATGTTATTGCATTGCGTCTTGCTGGTGTGTTTGTGTGTGCGTGCATGTGTGTTTAATAGCGAGGAAGAGATAGGGAATGGGAAAAGGAGGTGGAGACAGATGGTGTAGGTATTTGTGTGACAATAGACGATTGCAGGGGGGGGGGATCTAATTTCCTCTGTGAAAGAGAGAAGCACAGACAGGATGAGAAAGAGGAAACGTTCCTCATGAGATATCTCATCTGTGACTGACACGGTTCGTCTGACTGACTCGGTCTCTCTCCCTGCATAATACTGGATCCATTGTCTGTGTGTGTGTGTGTGTGTGTGTGTGTGTGTGTGTGTGTGTGTGTGTGTGTGTGTGTGTGTGTGTGTGTGTGTGTGTGTGTGTGTGTGTGTGTGTGTGTGTGTGTGTGTGTGTGTGTGTGTGTGTGTGTGTGTGTGTGTGTGTGTGTGTGTGTGTGTGTGTGTCTGTGTGTCTGTGTGTCTGTGTGTGTGTTAGCGCCACAGTTATGGATGAAGATCATCATGAATATAAAGGAACCGTCATAACATTTCTTTCTTTTTAACTGCTTGCTGAAGACTGGACGGCCATTTCTGCTGTAACATGGACTACAACGTGATGAAACTTTGTTGCTCCTTGCTGAAATAAGCGAGGTGTTGTATCAAACAAGTCTTCGGTTGCCTAGGCAACGCCCTCCCAGCTCAAGCTTATATCATCAAATTCATGAAAACGTAGCCACTACACTACCGTTCAAAGGTTTGGGGTCACTTAGAAATGTCCTTGTTTTTGAAAGAAAAGCTCATTTTTTTGTCCATTTATAATAACATCAAATTGATCAGGAATACAGTGTAGACATTATTTATGTTGTAAATGACTGACTATTGTAGCTGGAAATGGCTGATTTTTTATGGAATATCTACATAGGTGTACAGAGGCCCATTATCAGCAACCATCACTCCTGTGTTCCAATGGCACTTTGTGTTAGCTAATCCAAGTATATCATTTTAAAAGGCTAATTGATCATTAGAAAACCCTTTTGCAATTGTTAGCACAGCTGAACACTGTTGTCCTGATTTAAAGAAGCAATAAAACTGTTCTTGTTCTGAGAAATGAAGGCTACTCCATGTGAGAAATTGCCAAGAAACTGAAGATCTTGTACAACGCTGTGTATTACTCCCTTCTCAGAACAGCGCAAATGAAATAGTGCCCGCAAAACACCAGTCTCAACGTCTACAGTGAAGAGGCGACTCCGAGTTCCTCTGTCCAATGTCTGTGTTCTTTTGCCCATTTTAATCTTTTCTTTTTATTGGCCAGTCTGAGATATGGCTTTTTCTTTGCAATTCTGCCTAGAAGGCCAGCATCCCGGAGTCGCCGCTTCACTGTGGACGTTGAGACTGGTGTTTTGAGGGTACTATTTAATGAAGCTGCCAGTTGAGGACTTGTGAGGCATTTGTTTCTGAAACTAGACACTCTAATGTACTTGTCCTCTTATTCAGTTGTGCACCGGGGCCTCCCACTCCTCTTTCTGTTCTGGTTAGAGCCAGTTTGCACTGTTCTGTGAGGGAGTAGTACACAGCATCGTACGAGATCTTCAGTTTCTTGGCAATTCTCCGCATGGAATAGCCTTCATTTCTCAGAACAAGAATAGACTGACGAGTTTCAGAAGAAAGTTATTTGTTTCTGGCCATTTTGAGCCTGTAATCTAACCCACAAATGCTGACGCTCCAGATACTCAACTGGTCTATAGAAGGCCCGTTTTTTTCTTCTTTAATCAGAACAACAGTGTTCAGCTGTGCTAACATAATTACAAAAGGGTTTTCTAATGATCAATTAGCCTTTTAAAATGATAAACTTGGATGAGCTAACACAACTTGCTATTGAAACACAGGAGTGATGGTTACTGATAATGGGCCTCTGCACAGCCATTTCCAGCTACAATAGTCATTTACAACATTAACAATGTCTATCTACACTGTATTTCTGATCAATTTGATGTTATTTTAATGAACAGAAAATGTGCTTTTCTTTCAAAAACAAGGTCATTTCTAAGTGACCCCAAACTTGAACTGTAGTATATATGGATAATTATATTCATACTCGTGTATTAATTTACTTCGACCTGATGCCTTTCATGAAGGTTTTTGATTGCGTTATTATTATTATTTTCTCAAAATCTAAAACCTTAATCGATGAATACAAATATAATTCTACGGGGTCTTAAATGACCCCATTTGCATGAATTTGATGCTATAAGCTCGACGCCGCTTTCATATGGTGTAGCAGAGGAGAGGAGAAAATGTGTGGAAAACAAAAACACTATAACTGTCATCCAAAATTCCATGACCGTCACAGCCCTAGTGTGTGTATGCATTGGATGAGAGCTGATACTGAAGGATGGATTGGGGGCAGAGGGACTCCCATTCGTCACGTTAAAGAGAGAGGGTGGGGGTTGGGAGTGGAACAAGCCTTTAAAAGTTATTATGCAAAGACATGCTGGCTATAAATCTTGTGTGTTTGTGCGCGCGTTTGTCTCGGTGTGCTTGTGCGTGTGTGCGTGTATTGTCTGTGAATGTGAGTGTATGGATACGTTATATTAGTGTGTATCTGTATGTGTGTCCTGGTGTGGTGCTCCCCTCATTAAGCAGCCTGGCGACAGGAGTGCAGAGTGTGTGTTTTCAACCTGATGCTTTGACACAGGAGCAGCCACGTCTTCACTTCCCCTCTCCTCTTCGTGTTCTGCCCTTCCTCTCTCCTCTTCCTCAGCATCTTCCTCTCCCATCTTCCTCCTCTTCATCTTCCTCTCCTCTTCCTCTCCCATCTTCCTCCTCTTCCTCCTCATCGTCCTCTCCTCTTTCTCCTCATCTTCCTCTCTCCTCTTCCTCCTCCTCTCCCCTTCCTCTCCCCTCTTCCTCATCATATTTCTCTCTCCTCTTCCTCCTCATCTTCCTCATCTTCCTCTCCCCTCTTCCTCTCCTCCTCCTCCTCCTCCTCTCTCCTCTTCCTCCTCCTCTCCCCTTCCTCTTCCTCTCCCCTCTTCCTCATCATATTTCTCTCTCCTCTTCCTCCTCATCTTCCTCTTCCTGTCCCCTCTTCCTCTCCTCCTCCTCCTCTCTCCTCTTCTGTTCTATTTGCTCCCCTGCCATGCTGGAATGTGTTTTGTGTTGTGGGGACGGCAGTGTGTAGGTGAGACTAGGAGCTGATCTGTGTCCCAGGATCATCACTGGTTAACCCTAGACTTGTAGGATTGCTTTAGTAAAACCCTGTTTTATTGTCAGTAGCAAAACCGCACTAACTAAGCTAAGCTATCTAATAGTTGGCCCTGTGTATGAGTTTCAGCTCAATGTGCTGTATGTTTGGATCTGTGTGAATAGGTTTATGTTCATTGTGCTGTATGTTTGGACCTGTGTGAAAAGGTTTATGTTCATTGTGCTGTATGTTTGGACCTGGGTGAAAAGGTTTATGTTCATTGTGCTGTATGTTTGGACCTGTGCGAATAGGTTTATGTTCATTGTGCTGTATGTTTGGACCTGTGTGAATAGGTTTATGTTCATTGTGCTGTATGTTTGGACCTGTGCGAAAAGGTTTATGTTCATTGTGCTGTATGTTTGGACCTGTGCGAATAGGTTTATGTTCATTGTGCTGTATGTTTGGACCTGTGCGAATAGGTTTATGTTCATTGTGCTGTATGTTTGGACCTGTGTGAATAGGTTTATGTTCATTGTGCTGTATGTTTGGACCTGTGTGAATAGGTTTATGTTCATTGTGCTGTATGTTTGGACCTGTGCGAAAAGGTTTATGTTCATTGTGCTGTATGTTTGGACCTGTGCGAATAGGTTTATGTTCATTGTGCTGTATGTTTGGACCTGTGATGAACCTGTGTGAAAAGGTTTATGTTCATTGTGCTGTATGTTTGGACCTGTGTGAATAGGTTTATGTTCATTGTGCTGTATGTTTGGACCTGTGCGAATAGGTTTATGTTCATTGTGCTGTATGTTTGGACCTGTGTGAATAGGTTTATGTTCATTGTGCTGTATGTTTGGACCTGTGTGAATAGGTTTATGTTCATTGTGCTGTATCTTTGGACCTGTTTGGTTTACCTGTGCGAATAGGTTTATGTTCATTGTGCTGTATGTTTGGACCTGTGCGAATAGGTTTATGTTCATTGTATGTTCAGAAAACAGAGTGAATAGACATGGGTGAGAGAGCAAAAGAAGGAATGAAAGTGTGGAGGAGAGTGAGAAACAGAGAAAGTGAGAGCAGGCAACAGGTGCTTGTGGGTATTCCTGCGGAAGTGCTAATTCGATAAGGCTGTGGCCACTTTATCGACCAGGCAGTGCGGTATGGCTCTTAGGCTAGAGATTGTGCTAGAATGAGATTGTGAAAACTCCAGGAGCAGGCTGTATTGAGAATGAGGGAGTGAGAAAGGGAGAGTGAGTTGGAGAGAAAATGGAGAGCGCGGAGAGAGAGAGAGAGGGCTGGAGAGAGACCGGGAGAGTGAGAGATTGGAAAAGAGGAAGAGAGAGGGGATAGAGAGTGTGAGAGAAGCAGAGGGGAGAGGAAGAGAGGTAGAGAAGCTTATACTTAGAGAGAGAGATAGGTAGGCGAAAAGAAGACAGAGATAGGGGGAGAGAAAGCGAGAGAAGGGAATGGAAGGGAAGGGGGAGATATGAGGGGGGTGTTTGAGGATTCATCTCTCTCCCCTAATTCCCAGTGGGTTCCCAAGACACACTTAAAAGCTGTGAAGTGTGCTGTTCTGCCTGTATTCTCCCAGTAATTGGAGGGGTGTTAAAGGAAAGGTGGAGCTGGAGTTGAGATGGAGGGAGGTGTGTATCACCCTTGACAACCTCAGGAACGTGCTACCTCTCTCACACATGTTCTTTGTCTGTCTGTCTGTCTGTCTGTCTGTCTGTCTGTCTGTCTGTCTGTCTGTCTGTCTGTCTGTCTGTCTGTCTGTCTGTCTGTCTGTCTGTCTGTCTGTCTGTCTGTCTGTCTGTCTGTCTATCTGTCTGTCTGTCTGTCTGTCTGTCTGTCTGTCTGTCTGTCTGTCTGTCTGTCTGTCTGTCTGTCTGTCTGTCTGTCTGTCTGTCTGTCTGTCTGTCTGTCTGTCTGTCTGTCTGTCTGTCTGTCTGTCTGTCTGTCTGTCTGTCTGTCTGTCTGTCTGTCTGTCTGTCTGTCTGGTTGTTTGGTCTGTCTGGTTTGGTCTGTATGTCTCTGTCTCTCTGTCTGGTTTGGTTTGGTTTGGTCTGGTCTGGTCTGTCTGTCTGTCTGTCTGTCTGTCTGTCTGTCTGTCTGTCTGTCTGTCTGTCTGTCTGTCTGTCTGTCTGTCTGTCTGTCTGTCTGTCTGTCTGTCTGTCTGTTTGTTTGTTTGTTTGTTTGGTTGTTTGGTCTGTATGTCTCTGTCTCTCTGTCTGGTTTGGTCTGTATGTCTGGTTTGGTCTGTATGTCTCTGTCTGGTTTGGTCTGTATGTCTCTGTCTCTCTGTCTGGTTTGGTCTGTATGTCTCTGTCTCTCTGTCTGGTTTGGTCTGTATGTCTCTGTCTCTCTGTCTGGTTTGGTCTGTATGTCTCTGTCACTCTGTCTGGTTTGGTCTGTATGTCTCTGTCTCTCTGTCTGGTTTGGTCTGTATGTCTCTGTCGCTCTGTCTGGTTTGGTCTGTATGTCTCTGTCGCTCTGTCTGGTTTGGTCTCTATGTCTCTGTCTCTCTGTCTGGTTTGTTCTGTATGTCTCTGTCTCTCTGTCTGGTTTGGTCTGTATGTCTGGTTTGGTCTGTATGTCTCTGTCTGGTTTGGTCTGTATGTCTCTGTCTCTCTGTCTGGTTTGGTCTGTATGTCTCTTGTCTCTCTGTCTGGTTTGGTCTGTATGTCTCTGTCTCTCTGTCTGGTTTGGTCTGTATGTCTCTGTCTCTCTGTCTGGTTTGGTCTGTATGTCTCTGTCTCTCTGTCTGGTTTGGTCTGTATGTCTCTGTCACTCTGTCTGGTTTGGTCTGTATGTCTCTTGTCTCTCTGTCTGGTTTGGTCTGTATGTCTCTGTCTCTCTGTCTGGTTTGGTCTGTATGTCTCTGTCTCTCTGTCTGGTTTGGTCTATATGTCTCTTGTCTCTCTGTCTGGTTTGGTCTGTATGTCTCTGTCTCTCTGTCTGGTTTGGTCTGTATGTCTCTGTCTCTCTGTCTGGTTTGGTCTGTATGTCTCTGTCTCTCTGTCTGGTTTGGTCTGTATGTCTCTTGTCTCTTAGTCTGGTTTGGTCTGTATGTATCTGTCTCTCTGTCTGGTTTGGTCTGTATGTCTCTTGTCTCTTAGTCTGGTTTGGTCTGTATGTCTCTCTCTCTCTCTCTGTCTGGTTTGGTCTATATGTCTCTGTCTCGCTCTCCCTCCCACCCTCGCTTTCATCCGTCTCCCTCCGCTCTCTCGCTCTCTTTTTCAATCCCTCTCTCTTTCTCTGTCCGTCTCAAGGATGTACTACCTCAGGTTAGCATCTCAGACTTTAAGCAATGCCTCAGGCATTTAATCATCGATGGGCTTTCCTTTCTGAGCAGGCAGGCCAGCGGGCAGCCTGCTCACTCACAGATGTGTCAGGGCCTGCTGATTCACTCTCAAGGGTCCTCACAGCCTCACGGTCCGCAGAGCCCGAGAGCAGCACTGTTTGTAGTATGTGCCGTCTGGCATATATTTTTATGTAACTGTGTGTGTATATACAGTTTTGCCCATCAGGGACTGTGGTAAAGCAGAGTCAGCGGTAGTCTGTTGAAATAAAAGACATAAAGAGCCAAGGGCTTTTTCTATTTTCTTCAACTCAAAGTGACATATTTAATGAATGAACCTACATGCATAAAATATGTACATATTGTATGTAGACCATACATACCTCTGTGCCCAAGTGGCAAGTGTTGTAGACGAACGTGGGGATAGTGGTATGTTTGCCACAGTCCCCTGATTGTACGTAATGTTCCACTCCACTGTACATTACTGCTCATCATTATACAATCCAGTACAGAGCTGGCTGCTGCGCTGGTACCATGGACAGCTCCTCTCTTCTTTTCTGCTACACCCCATCCTGATCAGAGTTTTTTTATTTTTCCCCCGCTAGGGATTACAGACCAGCCCTCTGGAGTAGAAAACTCAATCTCCTCTCCACCCCTCCCCCAGCCACAATCCACCCTGGGCTGGATTAATGAGGCTCCTGGCTCTCCAAATCACACACCACACAGCCGCTGATTACGCCACCATGAACACTGCTGTGTGTGCGTGTGGGTTTATGTATTCGAGATGAATCCCTGTGTGTGTTGTCTGGTATACTGTATGTCGGTTTGTCTTCATCTGTTTTATGTGCGCCACCGGTGAGTCATTGTGACGCTCCTGTCCATTGCATTACATCTCAATACAGGAAAAAAGGACATATACAAATAGACTGTCCTGGTTACGTGATCAGATCTATTAAAGGTATTATGCAATCGACTGCAGTCGGTGAGACTGAGAGGATGCGTGCAGGGAGTTTTCCTCTCCTTTAATGGTTATTCTAAAATGGCTTCCCACCGCGCACCTGCCGCTTGACGCACAGCAGGTCTGTACCAGCCCCCCCCCCACCACTCCTTTGACAAGATTAAACAGACCCCTGGGCCTCCCAATGGATTTTCCTCCCCGTCTTCCTCCTCCCATCCCTGGCTGAGCACGAGCTGGCGAGTCCCAGGCTTCAGCGGGCCTGCTGCTTGCTTTACCAAAACCAACATATGGAGGAGGGAGAGTCTTATCCAGCTGGGATGCTCTGCAGTCTGGCTGGCTGGAAGTCTCATATTTTCCATTTCACTCAATGTTTCCTGTCTCTGCCTCTTTCCCTCGTTATTGCTCTCTCTCTCTCTCTCTCTCTCTCTCTCTCTCTCTCTCTCTCTCTCTCTCTCTCTCTCTCTCTCTCTCTCTCTCTCTTCCTCTCCAAACCAGCGATGTTCTTCCTACATCAGTCTAGTTCTAAGCCTGTTGAGTCCTCAGCTCTACACCAGCTTCGGTAGTAGGTCATCAGTAACCACAGACCACAGCTTTAGACAGTGCTCTGGGTCTGTGCTCAATGGAGCTTCATACAAATGCTGGATCCCGAAAAATAGAGCATAGAATATAAGAGTAATATGCAGCTTTTCTGTAGGAGAGCGTTTATCGTTTATCGTATGTAACCTTTCCACCTGTGTGATTTCAGCTAAGAAAGCTGCAGATGGGTCGGTCATCCCTAACGGCTACTGTGACTTCTGCCTGGGCGGCTCCAAGAAGACCGGCTGTCCCGAGGACCTCATCTCCTGTGCCGACTGTGGACGCTCAGGTGCGGACAGACAGACACTCCTATGGACTCCAGTTTTAGTTGGTTTTAAATGTGACATTATTACACAGCCGTTATTATGTTTTAGAGTTATGGAAATAAGCATAACATGATGATGATGATGATAAGGAGCAACATGAAGTGTGTGTGTGTGTGTGTGTGTGTTGTTCTCTGTGTCCCCAGGCCACCCGTCCTGCCTGCAGTTTACAGTCAACATGACGGCAGCCGTACGGACCTACCGCTGGCAGTGTATCGAGTGCAAGTCCTGCAGCTTGTGTGGCACCTCTGAGAATGACGTGAGCGCCACACGCGCACACACACACACACACACACACGCCCCTTCACACTCCCAAAACATCTATACTGAACAAAAATATAAATGCAACATGCAACAATTTCCAAGACTTAACTGAGTTACAGTTTGTATAAGGAAATCAGTCAATTGAAATAAATTCATTAGGCCCTAATCTATGGATTTCATATGACTGGGAATAAATATATGCATCTGTTGGTCACAGATACCATGAAAAAAGGGAGGGGCGTGGATCAGAAAATCACCATTTGTCTCATGCAGCGTGACACATCTCCTTCGCATAGAGTTGATCAGGCTGTTGATTGTGGTCTGTGGAATGTTGTCCCACTCCTCTTCAATGGCTGTGTGAAGTTGCTGGATGTTGGTGGAACTGGAACACGCTGTTGTACACAACGCTCCAGAGCATCCCAAACATGCTTGTTGGGTGACAAGTCTGGTGAGTATGCAGGCCATGAATGAACTGGGACATTTTCCAGGAATTGTGTACAGATCCTTGCGACATGGTGCCGTGCATTATCATGCCTAAACATGAGGTGATGGCGGCGGATGAGTGGCACGATAATGGGCCTCAGGATCTTGTCACGGTAACCCTGTGCATTCAAATTGCCATCGATAAAATGCAATTCTGTTTGTAGCTTATGCCTGCCCATACCATAACCCCACCGCCGCCATGGGGCACTCTGTTCACAACATTGACATCAGCAAACCGCTCACCAACACGACGCCATACACGTGGTCCGCGGATGTGAGGCCGGCTGGATGTACTGCCCAAAAGAACGACGTTGGAGGCGGCTTATGGTAGAAATGAAAATGTTAGTCTCCGACAACAGCTCTGGTCAACATTCCTACATTCAACATGCCAACTGCTGTGGCATTGTGTTGGGACAAAACGGCACATTTTAGAGCGGCTTTTTTTATTGTCCCCGGCACAAGGTGCACCTGTGTAGTGATCATGCTGTTTAATCAGCTTCTTGATATGTCACACCTGTCAGGTGGATGGATTATCTTGGCAAAGGAGAAATGCTCACTGACAGGGATGTAAACCAATTGGTGCACAACATTTTAAAGAAATAAGCTTGTTGTGCATATGGAACATTTCTGGAATCTTTTATTTCAGCTCGTGAAACATGGGACCGGCACTTTATATTTTTGTTTAGTGTATATCCCAACCTCCATTTACCCCAACACACGCTCGCCTGGACTCTCCTCCTCCACTAGGAGTAACACCCAATGGCACTTGTTTTTACAACAGGGAATTCAATATTGGGGACAGATCAAACGGGTAAAGGGAAGGTTACTACCACACTGAAAACAAATGGGCGCAAACACGCAGCATATCTGGGCCTGTGTGGTAGGTGTAGTGTGTTAATCTGGTTAAACATTACAGATACATATTTGCTCCTATATTTGATTGATAATGACATAACGTTATTTGTGTTTGTGTGTTCCCTTGTTCCAGGATCAGTTACTATTCTGTGATGACTGTGACAGAGGCTACCATATGTATTGCCTGAGCCCCCCTATGGCGGAGCCCCCAGAGGGTAGGTACACTACAGGATATGTGGAGGATATAGGCAGTAGTCCTATAGAATACTGTATAGGATACCTAGGCCGGCATATTGTCGGTAATTGATGACCATGCAATGACTGGGTTCATGATGTCACTTATACAGTTGGTGAATTATAAGGGGAAAGTGCATGTGCTGAATGCGTGTGTCATCAGCATGTCCACTTGACATGGCTAAGAGATTGCAAATCTCCCACGCTGTTTGACCACAGTACGTGGGGTTGCACTCGCAACAGTCAGCCAGTGTTCAATTTCCAGTGTTCATTTATCCTGCTAGGATTAACCCATGGGCTTTTCAGTAACCAGTGAACTTGTGAACTGTTGATCTTCCAGGGAGCTGGAGTTGCCATCTGTGTCTGCGGCAGCTTAAAGAGAAGGCCTCGGCCTACATCACCCTGACCTAATCTACCACGCTACACCGCCCATCCGCACCCCCCCCCCCCCCCACACCCACCCACCCCAAACATGGCAAACGGACCTACTACAATGTGAGAAGAATCCCCCAAGCCCCTGCAGTTTTTCCTCCTCTATGAAACGACAACAGACGTCCGTCCATCTCTCCTGTCGTCAGGTCTCCCAGCCCCAGCTGTTTTAACGTCAATGGAAGCACCTACTTCCCAGGGTGCACCATGCTCCATCCAGGTCTCCCCCCTGTCTGTCCCTGCTGAGTCCCAGCCACCTGCCGCTGGAGTCCCCTCCACCTCTGGCCCAGGATGAACCACCTTTTACCCCAGCAGCATCAGGGAGAACATCTGATTATCAATAGTCTAACTGGCCCTTCATCTTCTGTCTCCGAAGAGCCGTTTATCAACAACCCACAAGGGCACTTTCTCTCCTGTGAAGGGTCCTTAGAGGAGCCGTAATGAGCATCAGATGCCACTGTGGCCCTATACTCCCATAGCTCGGCTGTGGCCCTGGCAGTGGAGTACACACGGAGAGGGAGAGGCAGGCCGTAGTGACGCCTAGACTCCTCGTTAGGTTTAAAGCAGCTGCAGCCCCGCCCCCTTCCTCCCATATGGCGCCTCCACTCAAAGCCTTTGACGGTGAAGTACTCTGGGATTGATACCATCGCCCGGAGCTATTGTGGCTTGATGACATTTGCAGAGGAGAGGGAGTGGAGAGGTTGTCACTCTGCCATCAGCCACTTAGATCAAATTGTGTGTCCAAAAAAATAATGAATTAGAGCAAATGTTTTCCCCAACTATGAACTTCTTGTTACCTTCATTTCCTTAAAAAAAAACTGAAAAAGCCAACATGAGACTGCTATGACTTTGGTGGAGCTTGGTGTATTTTGGCTGTGTGTGTAGCAAGAATGTAGGTATGTTTTAAGTGTGGACAATGCAAATTTTAATGTCTGGCCTTGTCAAAAATACAGGGCCCAAATTTCTTTTCTTTTTTAAACTTTATTTGCATGGTGTTAACATTATAGTTTTTAAAAATATTTTAAAGATAAAATGTATTTAAGAAAGCACACTTAATTCGCAATAATGTGTTTGTTGACCCATTTGGGTAAAGTTGAGTGTGTGTGTGTGTCCATTTGTATTTGTATGTATGTGTGTGTGTGTGTGTGTGTGTGTGTGTGTGTGTGTGTGTGTGTGTGTGTGTGTGTGTGTGTGTGTGTGTGTGTGTGTGTGTGTGTGTGTGTGTGTGTGTGTGTGTGTGTGTGTGTGTGTGTGTGTGTGTGTGTGTGTGTGTGTGTGTGCGTGTGTGAGTGAGGGTAAATGTGCCCTCCTAAAACTGTGTGGAAGTGAGAGCCAACCGTAGCCAACCAGGTGCTAGGCAGGACCTATGGCAGGGTCGGGGAGCAGGAAGGGGAGGGGCTTCTGATTCCTAGAAACACCACCATGACTTACTGTATTATGTTTTCTGTTGGACCAAACGAATTCAAGCCAGCTTGCGCAGATTCTTTCTTCCGAGCCCTTGTTTTTTCTCGAAGGATAACTCATTTTTGTGAAAAGTCATCAAAACTAGTAGAATGAGTGCTTTACTATCTGCAAGACTGCTTTGCGTGCTAGGACCTTGTAATATAATGTGCTTTCAAAGAGTAATCTAAAAGCAGAGGACTTCTACTAACTGGGACGCCAGCATGTGTTTGTGAGCTTGCACTGAGACAAGTCTTTTTTTCAACCCAAAGTCCCCTCCCCCAGTGGCCTATCTGACTGGACTATTGCATCACGCTGCAACTTTGATTGGTCCAATGATTCCTCTTCCTAGAGCTTTAAGTTGGGAGGCATTTAGCTGTAAATAGATTGTCACTCTCTCCATCTATCAAAAAGACTAATTGCAATTTCATAATTCACCGTCTCTCAGTGCACATCGAAATATGAACTCAAAAATACAATTTCTGTCTATTTTAAAGCACTTAAAAGTGGTTATCATATTTGCCTCCATATTTGTAATGTCTCTACTCCTCAAATGTATGTGTTTATATTCTACTATGGTATGATCCAACACACACAGCCATGTGGGGGAAAAGGTCACTACCTGCGCTACCCAAAATGTATGTGTTTCTATTCTACTATGGTATGATCCAACACACACAGCCATGTTGGGGAAAAGGTCACTACCTGCGCTACCCAAAATGGATGTACCATCATTTTAGCCATGTGATACCAGAAATTATCTTGATTTCATATTTTGATATTTACTTTATTCCCTTTTCTCTCGAATAACTAGGGATGTTTTTACCTCTTCTCTCTCAGAATTGTTCTCTTGTTTGTTTTTGTTGGTGTTTTTGTACTTCAAACATTTTGCACAGTGTGTTTGTTTGGCATGTGTGTGTACGTGTGTGTGTCTATGTGTGTGACAGAGAGAGAGGGGGGGGGGGGGAGACACACAGGCAGACTTAAAGGCGCTGTCTGGCAGTGGTTCTGTTCCAAATTACACCCTTTCCTCTTTGTAGTGCACTATTTTGAACAGTGGCCATAGGGCTCTGGTAGAAAAATAGTGCACCACATAGGGAATAGGGTCCCATTTGGGGTGCACATATTGTCTCTTTAATCTAATAATGAGGTCATAGAAAAACAAAAACAGTCAGTCGACGGTTATTATTTTTCAAACTTCCTCTCCATGACACAAGCTGCATGCCGATACATCCAAGACTACAGTTAACACTAGTGTACTGTGTTAGAATGGGTACTGCTGCGGCCTCAGTCCTTGCTACTGTAGTTGGCCCTGAGTGACAATAGCCTGATCCCAGATCTGTTTGTGCTGTCGCATGACAATGACCCTTAGAGTTGGTAAGACAGCACACAGATCTAGGTTCGGCCAGAGTGACAGAATGTCATTCTACTGACTGTAGTGTCAGTAGAATGTGTCATGATAGATTGTCTTTTGAGGAGTCTGTCCATTTAAAGGACAATGTGAAAACCTTCACAACATTACGGTTTCATCCTTTTATTTAAGTTTCCCACCAATATCCAATCAGAGTTGTGTTCAGAGCCGGTACTGAGGTAATAGCCAGGGGATGACGTGATTCTGTGTGGGTGAGGTGAACTGATCTCACTGATAATAAGCCTTTACTTCTGAATTTATTCCTGGCATTTAAGAGGATGTGGTGGAGTCAAACTACTTTGATTGTACTCTCTGAGAGGATGCAGTTGCAGAAAGAGGGGTGACTCTAGCTCAGATATGACCTTTGACCCCCCCCCCCTTCCCCCAGAGACTGAGCTGAAAGATAGGGGGTCACCCAGTGATCTATCCTGTTCCGTCTCAGCATCCTTCACTCCCTCCCCATCTTTAGACTGGGGGTGGGATTAGAAAGGAAAGATTATTGGCCAGTCTTCAAACGAAGCAGGATTTTGGCCCTCTTGTAAATTATCGTGCTGTGATCTTGCTTGCACTTTTTATTACCAAAATAAGACATTCCTGTGTGAGTGTTGTGCACATTTTCCTTTCTTGTAACTGTCTGTTGGAAAAAAAGAAACACTGGATAAAATGAATTTGTTAGTATTTACCCTGATGGAGATCAAATCTTCCTGGACACGTGGGTTGTTTTTTCCTTCTCTACCTGGGAACGCTTTGAAATATTGACTGCAACTGCATAGCTGTCATTCATTCACTGTAAATTCATCTGTCTTTATCGAGGCACCCAATTTTTCCACATTTTTCTCTCCTGACTTCTTTTTTCATTTACAAACCATCATAAATAAAAGTTGTAACCCCTGAAAACGTCTGCTGTGGTGTGTGTTTGTGTGGAGTCTCTGAACACCCACCAATCCAGCAATGTTTGTGTATTTCTGAGGAAAATGCGAGAAGCTGTAAATTCATCCCATTATGTGTTAAGTGTCATAAATATGTTATTTACAATAGATGGTTTGGATCTTAGATCCATAAACCCACATGTGCACTTTTCTCCCCAAAATATAATGATCTACCAAAGTATGATTGCATTACTTGAACCTCTTACAGCTTGAAAGTAAACAGGTTCTCTTTGAGCTACAATGTTTGTATGTGATATATTGGAGAATAGGCATCTATCATAGTGTAAGTCCTGGAGACCTGGCAAGTGAAACAAATCCTGAATTCCATTCTTCACCTTCCAGAAGCCAAATAAATGTAAAAAAACACACAAGAAAAAGAGGGCCACCAGAATCTTCACTAGTGCACACTCTTTTCCTTGGGAGAAATGTGTAGATAAAAATACATATATTCTTGGATACTGATTCTTCCCTCCGTTCCTTGGCAAAATTCCCACTTCCACCTTATCCCAAATTCTGTAAATCCCTCCAACCATCCAACAGACTACCACTAGCCTATTCCCCTCTCTTCCTACCCACGTTATTCTGACCCCTTGTCTCCCTCTTCCATCTCTAAGGATGTCTGTGAAGCTTTTCTGTGTGTGTGTGTGTTTATAGTACTGTATGCATGTTTTGTGTTTGTGTGTATCTGTATGTGAAAGGGGGTGGGGGGGGGGTTGAGACTCCCAGCCAATTACCACATCTACCAGACAGGCTCAGACTGCCTCTGTGCCATCCAATCAGAGAAGAGCTGCGCATAGCTGGGCCCAGGGTGGTTGCCATGGTAACTCTGGGGCTGTTTGCATGGTGGATGATGGAACAGTGATGGATTACAGTAATGGAGGGAGGGAGGGAGGGAGGGAGGGAGGGAGGGAGGGAGGGAGGGAGGGAGGGAGGGAGGGAGGGAGGGAGGGAGGGAGGGAGGGAGGGAGGGAGGGAGGGAGGGAGGGAGGGAGGGAGGGAGGGAGGGAGGGAGGGAGGGCTCATACATAAATATATTGGAAATGTATGAATACATCTTAAATTAATTGACGTTAGGAAAGAAGAGGGAAATGAAGGGGGTGCAATTGGGTATTGGGGGTGCCTAAAATGTAGGCTACCTATTTTATTCTGTCTGTCTGGTCTAAGGCTGATAAGGCTTAAAGAATAGTCTGGAATGCCGTCTCACCTTTTGTCTCCTCAAGTCATTGGGACATTAGGAACTTAGACAGTGCTCTGAATGATTTACTCAGTCCAGCTATGGCCCACTGTAGGTTCAGCAGTAACCTAGCAGACAGGTAGATATATGGTAATTTGTGGAAAGGGCTCAAGATTTGGAACCCTCAAGCAGCTCAGTTGGTAGAGCATTGGTAGAGCATGGCGCTTGCAGCCCCAGGGTTGTGGGTTTGATTCCCATGGGGGAGCAGTATGAAAAAAGTATTAAAATGTATGCAGTCACTACTGTAAGTTTCTCTGGATAAGAGCATCTGCTAAATTACTCAAATGTAAAAAACTAAGCACAGTTACGGTAGAGTCAGTGGCCAGTACTGTCCTACACACACATTTTACTCTACAGTACACATAACAATGGCTTGCAACTTACTAGGATAGCAGTACTTCTGAACAAAACATTGGTGCCCACACAGACAACTACTAAAGTAATAACCTGTCTGATCCATAAGCATTATTTATCCATAATCCTTGTGATTAGTGACAACAGGCAATTAAAAAGGAATGGGACAATCAATTGAGTGACCAGGATCAATGTCAATGTAGGCACGTGGGCCTGTGAGTCACGAAAAGCCTATTCACATCCAGAAAGGCAGTCTTGACAAATTAACAACTGGGTCGTTAGAAACAGTTGTCATTATTAAGCTTTAATCGTGTTCACTTGTCACTCATGCTTTATAGCGGCAAATGAATGCCTGGCAAACATCAGCCCGTGTGTCCCGTGCACTTGCTTTCCTGGAAAACCGAATCCACGAGACAATAAATCTACACTCTTGAGATGTAGCACATTTAAATTCTACAACAATGCCCGGGGGATAAACATGTGGGTAGAAATTGGTATGGGTACTGCCTGCATTCTGGAATGTTGTACCATGATGACCATGGGACATATAGCCAGGCCTCCCCGTTACACCCCCAAACATCTGATACAAACCTGACATCTAGTGGCAGACTTTAAGAGCAGCACCAACGCCCATTACAATGTACTGTAGTACTGTGTCTGTGTGAATGGAGCCACCAGACACAATATATGACAGCCAGTTACCGCTTTGAATGTAACACGGTGTGAATGATTTACATGAAAGATGTTGAGACGGCACGGCCACAGCAAAGTACTTACTATACATGAGAAATCTAAGACTGTACCGTATACCGTAAATCTGAATTAACAAGTTTATAGTCAAATGATTTAAGTGTCTTCATACGGTTGTGGGAAAACCATGCCTGGTTAACTCCCTGGTTTTGATCTCTCTAATCTAATCTGCACTATTTTCCCCTCGTGCCTCTTACGGTTAGTGGACGAGCGCATGTGCCAAGTGGGTGGGACCAGACCAGGAATCTAGCCAGGTTGACCCTTACCTGGGAAACCAACATGTGAGACTAGTGTTACACAACCAAGACTTAGCCATCGACTTTGACTACTTCATCAAAGCTCTACCATAAGATTGAGACCTAAAGGAGAAATGTGTCATTTAGAGGTTTGACCGGTACTGTACGTTGCAATCAATTTCTGATGTTCATTTCTCAGTTAAATAGTCAATTAATGGTACCCAAACTATCTGCACGGACTGTCTTGCACTGACCCTACACACTCAATATACCACCATATGCACATATAAAACCCTGACACATTCTCATACACACACACACACACACACACACACACACACACACACACACACACACACACACACACACACACACACACACACACACACACACACACACACACACACACACACACACTTTTGCACAAATTTTCTGCTGCTAGCTTGCGCTTCATTTTATTCTTATTATTATCTATCCCAAATGCCTAGTCACTTAACCCTGCCTTCATGTACTTATTTATATCAAATACCTCTGTCCTCTGCACATTGATCTGGTACTTCCTGTATAAAGCTCCGTTCTTGTGTATTTGATTTTATTCCTTGTGTTAGTTAAAAAAATATATTATTATTTTTAAATTCTGCATTGTTGGGAAAGGTTCGTAAGCAAGCATTTCAGTGTAGTCAACACCAGTTGTATTCGGCGCATGTCATGAATACAATTAGATTTGTTGCTATAGGAATGGATTGTTATTGTTCCTAGGGCAGACTGCTTGTGTTAAGACAGCTGCTTCCTGTATAGGAGGCATGACACCACACGGACATCATACTGATGACTAACATGAACACACACTGTACTGTATACGCCTTCCAATCACAAAACAGTATACACAAATCTCAGTGCCCAAACGCTGAGTACTGGGCTTCCTATTGAAGATCGGACGATCATTATATCAAACCAACTATATCCCCTGTATCTCACTCTGGAGAGACAGATGACCTGACAGAGCAAGTCAAGTTCTCCACGCATCAACATTCTCCTCACCACCAATGAAATACAGCGAAAATACAGCATTACAGAAGTTGCAGATAAACAGAGTACACACAGCAAACGCATAACAGCTGGTCAATGTCACATACACCCCACCTGAGAGAACCATGTACATTTTAATCTATCCAGTCCCATGTAACCTTCAAGTGTCAAGCGAGCAGAGATAGAGGAAATGAGAGTGTAACAAGTGAAAAAGCAGGTTAAAAGGGGCAGTGCTGGTTAAACGGGCTACACAGGTTCAACCATTGGGCTCTGCTTCAGAGGCACAGCTTGGTGCTGGACAGGTGAGTGGACAGACACAGCTAGTCGTGACCAGAGAACACGAGGAGAAAGCAATCAGCTAGGAAGTAGGAACGCCCCATCCAATAATGTCGGTCCCGGTAGCCCTGTGTGTTCTCCTGGCTGGAACCCTGTCCCTCGTTGAGGGGGACGTGCTGGCCAACTTCGAAGACATCCCGGAGTGTGTTGAGTATTTCTACCAGGGGAAGGTACCGGGCTGGGGGGCTGCCACCCCCGGCGCTGCCCGCCTGTGCCAGCGCTTCTACAACAGGTACCACTTTGCCACGCTGTACGACACCAACCACCGCATTGCTGTGTATTCAGCCTACCGCTTCCAGCCCAGCAACGGAGGAGGCAGGGAGAAGCGCTGGTTTGTGGAGCCACAGGTGGGTCATGAGAACAGGGCAGATGTGTCTGTGGCTAGAAACAGGCCTGCCATAGGACGGTCTCAACAACTCACATCCATAACTCCTATGTTGGTGACCCAAATTCAAAAACGGCAGATTGTTGCCAAAATAAATTGGGGAACATTTTTTATTAGATGCCTAAAAAGTTGAGAAAGATCAATGATATTTTAGGTTTTGAATTGATCTGAAGCTTGGGGTTGTAACAGCAGTTTACTTTCCCTCCCAGCTCGTGAACCTTACGTGGGGGGCAGAGATGAAGGATGGGTACTGGCTGGGGAAAGATCACCCTGGGGTTTACCTGGGCGAGAGACAGGCACTCAATGAGGACTACACCCACTCTGGCTTCGACCGCGGCCATCTCAACCCCAATGGACACCATGCAGGTAGTCTCCTCCACAATACCGGCTCTGCTTTGAATAGATTTCATGCAACAACATTTCAATACCAATGTTGTTAGGTTTCTTAGAATTGTTTCTTAGTTCAGTGTGGACTACTGTGATGGTCGACTATTGAGCTGAAAGTTAAGTACAAGGTAAACCCAAGTTTTTATACACAACCCAGCAAACACACAACGTTGCCTCAAAGTTGACTCCAAGTGGGCCTCAACATGCCATTGCTAATCTGTAACACGAATTAATCTCATGACAAATGATTAAACCGACAGTATTTCCCTCCTCTTTCTCGCTCCTTCTTAATCTCACACGGTCACCCCCTTCCTTTCCTCCCCAAGTCCCCAGTCGTAACGCCACCTTCACCCTGACCAACGTGGTGCCCCAGAACCCCAAGCTCAACCAGAACGCCTGGGTCCGCCACGAGTCCCAGCTCACCGACCTGTTCAAGGCCCAGTGCGCCCAGGCCTACGTGCTGGTGGGCGCCATCCCCTCCATAGACAACTGGATTGTCAAGGACAACGTCCGACGCGTCAACATCCCCGAGTACATCTGGAACGCCTACTGCTGTGTGGACAACAACGGTGAGCCTGTCCGTAGCGGTGGCGCCACCGCCCTCAACACCGAGCAGAACCGAGTGGACCAGCGCTCGCTGCTGGAGCTGAACGGTTTCCTGCAGCAGTACTCCAACGCGCCAGTAGGGGAGTTGTTTCACAACAACTGCCAGGCAGTGCCCGAGAAGTAGTTTCTCCCACTCATGGGTTTCTAATCCTTATTTGACAGTGGCAATGTGAGCTAAAACTTCAGTTCACACATAAGTTTCAGTCTTTCAGCCAAGTCAAGTGCTTCCTACTGTGAAAATGACATCATGAACTACAGTGGATAAATAAAGAACTATGTTTGGAGAGATACATCTTTTATTATTCTTTATCTGTGCTTTCTTGGAATAAGCAAGAATAATATAATGTATATAACAAGAGGTAGATTTCTTTAGCTTTGTATACAGTATCAAAAACACATGAGACTTCAGAAGCATCTTACAGTAGCATTTCTACACCAGGCCAGCAAACTCATAGTCACCACTCCTTTACCTTAACCCATCACCAAACGGTACCTACCCTTCACCAGCAATCCCTGACCTGTGACCCCCAATATAAGGGGGTGACCTCCTCTATTGTTCAGTCATACTGGGCCATAGGGTGGTCGCTCCACACTGGCATGTTAGAGAGCTTTTCCTCTGTAACGGGCTCAATGGGCCAGCCCCAGGCCTTGAAGAAGGGAGCCAGGTTCCTATTGACCGCCAGGGAGAAGGTCTCAGCATACAGGTTCATCTTTCCCTGGTTGTCATTGGGCACGTTCTGCATGGTGTGGTAGGCAGCAAACACCTTCTTGAAGGCGTCCCAGCCAAACTGGTCCTGGAGCTGGTGGGAAGGAGGACGACAAAGAGAAACTGTTTACACAAACTCAACCCGAGATAAAGTAACTTTTTTAAGCATCTATATTTTCCTATCGGTCGTTCACAAGCACTAACTGTAGGATTTGTACACAACATACTCTGCAACATGGGGTACTACACAGTACACATCACTAGAATCTCCTGTCACCTGCATGTAGGTCTCCAGTGCCACCCACATGTCCCAGCTGGCCAGATTCCTGCCCCCTTTAGCGTACCCCTCGGCACGGCTCTGTCGGTTGGCCAGCGCCATGTTGGGGTGGGCCTGATCCCGTTTCACCCCCAACACCTCCTCGTGCACGTACACGGACCACAGGTTACACGTGCACTCAGTGGTGTGTGAAGGGAACTCCCAGACTCCTCTCTGCTGGTTGTGTCCCAGCTCGTGGATTGCCCCCCACAGGCCCGAGCTGCGGGCTGCCACAGGGTTCATCAGGTCTGGGGCGGAGCAGGAATGTATCATGATAGGGTAGCCTGCATGCATGAAGCCTGTGGGTGAGGGGGGGGGGGGGAAGAGGGTCGGCTCAATGTCTGGATACTTTCAGGGCAGAGGTTGTGCAGTCCACTCCAATACACTCTTTAAAAAATGGTTCCAAAAGGGTTCTAAGGCTGTACCAATAGGAAGAACACCTTAGGGTTCTATATTGAAGCAAAAATGGTTCTACCTGGAACCAAAAGGGTTCTCCTATGAAGACAGCCGAAGAACCCTTTTTGGTTCAAGATAGAAGCTCTTTTTCTAAGAGTGTAGGTCACTCTTGCTCCCCTAGAAACGGTAAAGGGACTGTCCTACCTGACTCATAATACATTTTTTAAATATTTGGGTCAATGTCTTTTCAGATAATCTCTCTTTTTCCTGTTCATATCCAGTAATTACACAATCCCTGGTCCCCTAGCATAGTCAATTCCAGTCAAGACAGTTTTGTCCACGCTAAGAAATAAAAGGGACAGACGCTGACCATAGGAGATCTGGACGTCGGCCACGAAGCGCTCCTTGCGGGGGAACTTGGCGGGGACGGAGGCCAGGTCAGCTACCCCCCTCATGATGTCATCCCAGAGAGCTGCCACCAGGTCAGGCCGATCCAGACCTCGGACCACGTCAGAGTGGACGGTCAGGATGATGTTCTCAAACTCCATCTCTGCCCAGGGGGAAGGGGCGGTCCGCAGAACTGCCCAGTCTGCAAGCGTGGTCACCCCTAGAGACAGGAGAGAGGCAAGGGTTGGAGGAAAATCCTGGATCATTTCACTGAATTTATTACTTTCACGAGGTGTTGTGACTAGGCTGTGTACCTCTTTATAATCAATCATGAAATTCATTGGCCTAGCATAGGTGAGCAACATACATTAAATGGCCTTCAAGATGACTATTACCAGACAAACATTTGGTACAGTGTGATTTCCTACCACAATGATGAGTAGCACATTGAAAATCAATTCTCATAACAGCGGGGAGTTCAGTTTTAGTAACACAGCTGCAATTACACAGTATGTGAGAGCATCGCTGTTCTAAGCATAGTGTATCTCTGTATTCTACAGATGTTTCACGCAGAACAACGGCTCTGTCATTTCCTCTTTAATCTGTGGCAGCCGTCATCAACGTACATTCAAAATGGCAACAGAGAGCAGGAAGCAACTCAATTATGAATTAGGAATACATGAATAGCAGATCAGAATACATGAATACAACTCTGGGATTGTTTTTTTTTTAAAGAGGTGAAAATATATATTTTGCCTGGATGAAGTCAAAGGGGGCCCAGACAGACATT